>NC_056726.1:1745743370-1745784566 GCF_019279795.1 Protopterus annectens | reverse complement strand
GAAGGGCCAACTATCAAAAAAGGCAAATCAGATAAATTAAATCTACAGTATAGACAAAAGAAAAGTATCAGACTTGTAAGGAATTCTGGAAGCCTTTAGAGTGTATGTTAATAAACTCAATAGTCAAGAAAATAAAGTAGAATCAAGTGAATCACTTAGAAAATTCCTTAAAGAAAATCTAACACTGTCAGATGAGCACAGAAAAATAATGGATATAACTATGACCGAAATTAAAGCGCAAGTCAAGGAACTGAAATTAAACAAAACCCCGGGTAATGATAGTATGACACCAGAGATGTTTCAACTAATAATGCATTAAATCTATTACCAAGTGTGTTCACATCAGTTAAAGAAGGTAGTAAATGCCGCCCTCCTCGGAAATACACTCAAGTATCACCAGTTTTGAAACAAGATGAAAAAGCCTGATGTGTGCCTCATATAGACCCATAAGTTTATTAAATATAGATTATAAAATGTTTGACAGTTCATGCAAACAGTATTAAAAAGATATTACTGTTATTGATGGGGAACGATCAAACAGGATTCATGAAAAACAAATACATATGACAATATAAAGAGAATTTTGTCCTTTATTGATTTCATAAACAAAAAAAATAAAATGAATGTCATTTGCTTGGATATTGACAATGCATGCGACTCCGTGAATTGGGATTACCTTTGGCTTGCACTGCTGGATTATATATTTTTGCAAACTTTTACCTCACTAATAAGGTCCCTTTATGATAAATCTTCGGCATACATAAAAATAGGATCCTGTTTGTCGGAGCCGATTTACTATTAAAAAAGGTACAAAACAGGTTTGTACAATTTCTCCTTTGTTATTCACATTAGTAATAGAACCATTAGCAAATTTCATTTGTGCAACCCCAAACATTCAAGGAATTCAGCTGAATACTGACCTTGAGTTAAATATTCAAATATTTGCAGACATTTTATTGACTTCAAAAGAAGATAACACACTAAAAGAACTGTGGAAAGCAGCAAAACAGTTTAAGAAGATTTCTGGACTATCATTTAATGAAAATAAAACCAATATGTTAGTAATAAATATGAACAAGGAAGCATCAAATAAGAAAATCAAAAATATCTATCCAGAAATGATACAATCGGATACTTGGGAGTTAAAATTACAAATGACATGGATACAACCGTGCAACTAAACTATAAAGAGATTTTGGATAATATCAAAGAACTCGTACAAAAATGGACTAAGCTATTTTTTACCATGGGGGAAAGACTATATGTAATGAAAATGATTAAAATAGAATGTAAAATCTAAAGTTAGAAATTCTTGATTATGTATAAGGAAATACAAGCAGTGAAAATGTTTCTAGCCCCTTTAGTTTTATATATAGGTCAGGCATATTTTTCTCAACCAGAGGAGTTATGTAATATTGTTAATAAAAAGTTGATTGGGAGGGGAAGAGGGAGCGAGTCAAGTGTGATGATTAGATTATTGTCATAGATTGGGGGGTTTAAGACTAACTGACTTGTAGAAATACTTGAGTAATGTGGAGAAGACTCCTATGTATAACTGAACAGAAGTTTACAAATCTAAGTGGAAAGGCATGATGATGAAATGAGGGGAATCTGAGAAACGGAGAGAGATTAAGATTTTTTATGTAGGTCATTGAATAAAAATAGCAGTTGTACAGACTGTGGTAAAAAATATTCCAAGAAGCAAGTCAACATGGAAATGGGCAAAGGAGATTTTTCCAGTAGGGATGACTGCAAGTGGAAACATAGAAAATATGCGAGGGTTGTGAAACAGAGAGTATTAGCAAAAGAACCAAGGCACTGAGATGAAGTATGTATGTAGGGAATGGTGATAGAGTAGCTTGAAGCCAAGTGGAATTTTGGTCTATGGAGTAGACTGCCTTCTTTCCTAGGGATTAACAGACCACAGGCAAAGAGAAGAGGGTAGGGAAGTGCTAAGTGAAAGTCCAGCTCAGAGTATTTCTTGAGTCTAGAACATAAGAAGCTGTTGAAAGGGATAATTCACAGGGCTTATAAAATTCTGTATGGTAACTACAGTTATCAAACAGATGTTAGAAAAGATGGGGGAAGAGAGAATGGGAGGGCACTTAAGAAACAGTGCGAGGGCATGTGTATGTGGCCCTTAAGTATGCTACACAGTCCAGAAGGTTTACGCTTTTTTTTCTTCTTCACAGCACTGCATATTTCAGCAAATCAGATAGCAGTTGCTGGAGTTGGTACGAAAGAGGTAATTGGGAACAAGATTTCTGGGACTGTAATGAGTTGGGCCAGTTTTAAAAATATTTGTAGCATATTTTATCAGAAATGTTGACAGAGCGTATAACTGTAACGAAGGAAATTGTTTTGCTCTGAGATATAGATTCTGAACTGGGTACACACAGTAAGGCTTTGCTAGGTTTAGCTATAGTGGCTTCCGAAAAGCATTTACTTGAAAATGTAAACTCTAAACCAACCATAACTGAAGCATTCATTAGAAAAGGGAAGGAACAAATTAGGTAGAAGTGGAAGTTTTGGGAAAATTGCATGCCGAGAAGTGCTCAGGAGGAGGTAGAGTTAAATTTAAGGAAGGGCAGGATTTCAGCAATTTACTTAATGGTGGAGTTAAATGATTATTAAAAAAGAAAACCCATTTAATGCAAGAAATTGAGGAAATGTGTACTATTACTTTTATTTTCTATAATTGTATGTGTGCCTATGCGATTGTCTAAATATTGTGAATTTAACAGAGGTGTTTATATAATAATCTGGGGCAATTAGTAAATGTTCTCATTCAGTTGAAAAGTTAATAGAGCAGATTTTGCATCACCATGCGTTTTTGGGGGACAAGAAAGTATGAAAAGCAGGCTGGTATTGCCTGACTAATCCTTGATTTATCAGAAAATCAAAACTTCTGCTAGGGACAATACATGATAAGCAGACAAAACGTGTAGTATTTTATTTTCTGTTTTTACAATTTGATCAGGGTTGTCCCACTAGACCAACAGTGTCTTTTCAGAGGAGATCTGAGGTAGTGTTTTTGCGGACTGAGAAATTTGGTGAGGACACTGGGGAAGGTCCACTTGTTATTTCTGAAAGTGTATCGTGATCTTTCACTTCACTTTAGTAACTTTGCTTGAGTTACTATCAGCTCAGGCAGGTTGAATTTTCTATCATTCCATACAGCATGCTGAGAAATACAGCATCCCCCACCCACCCACGCACTCTTTAGGCTGCACTGTTTCAGGATTTGCACTTTGTGTTGCAAATACCATACCATATTTTTGTTAGTATTGTCAGAACAACCTGAATATGTGGATACTATGAAGTATGCTCAGTGGCTGTTGGACTTGGAAGATAAGAACATGGGTGCAGGTAGAAACAAAAATGACCTTGCCACAGTTGATGCAGTACAGTGGTTTTAATCTTGACTGTACTCCCGTAGGTATCTGAGGTTACCTTTCCTTTTGGAATGGATTGTCAACCAGGGTTTGAAAAGGTGCTCAGGGATGTTGCTTGATTTTCATATGATCATAGGAGATTACTAGGCTGTTGACCCAGAGTTCATTTCAAGCCCAGCCATTTCATCCCAATGTAATGCTATAAAAGTATTAGTTAATAGCAAATATTGTATTTAGTAATGACTGCCCATGTCCAGGAGGGTTGTGGGTGCTATTCCTGGTAAGAATTTGCAGTGCTCCATCCACTCGTCCAGGTTCCTTTTGAACAGTGTCATAGAGGTGTTCTGTTTCACATGACTAGTGGTAGCCTATTCTAAAGACGTAGCAGTTGCTTGGAGATGGTGCTTCTCCAGCATATGTTCATGTCGCAGGCCATATTTAGTTTCTGGAACCGGTGGCCCTAGTCCCATTTGATTTATTGATATGCAGCAAGTTCATTAGGTTTGGGTCTGAGATTGCTCTGTAAGCCAGGAGTAAGTCTCCTCTAAGAAGTGTAAAGTGACAAGGCCTTCAGTCTGTGTATGGCACAAGCTGAATTCCCTTTATCATCTTTGTTAGAAACCTCCTGGTCTCGCCAATTGCTGTAGGTGCTTTGTATGGTACATGTCAAATGGGGCGTTATACTGAATTATGGGCTGGATTAGTGCGAAGTATACAGGGGTTAATAACCTCTCTTGCTGTGAAGATGATGCCTTTACCAATCAAGTGTGCTACGTAGAAAGCCTTCCTTACTACAAGTAGACACATGGGGGTTGAAGTTAAGGTTGTGGTCAGCTTGTGAACCTGAGTCCCTTACCACTTCGTGGGTACTTAGCGTATCGTTGATTTGATAGTGTGAAGAGACATTGTGCCAAAGGGAATGATGTATTTTTTTGCATTCATTTTGAGACCATAACGAAGACAACAGTCGGTCTGCATAAGATTCTCCTGACGTTTACTGACATAATTTGGGGATTCAGTAATTGCACCCAGTTTGCAGTCGTCTGCAAACTTGGTTAGCCACTATCTTAGTTTTGACCTGAACTTATGTGAAGTGTATATCAAACAGTAAGGGGCCCAGCACTGATCACCTGTGGCACCCCGCTGGTAACAGGTCTGCTGGTTGATGTGGACTCACCTGCTTTATGGTAGTGTGTGTCTCTTCGGTGTGAGAGCCAGTTAGCACTTCATCTTACAACAAAGGAGTTTACATTAAGTTTGCTCAGTTTATCGGTAAAGCCCGAGTGTGTGGGATTGCATCAAAAGCCTTTAAGTCGAGGTATGCCTTGTGCCTTGGTTACATGTTGTGGATTTTTTTCAGAAATGTAACAGGATTTCCTTTGAAGCTGAATTGGGTAGGATCCAGGATTTGGATGTCGCCTATGTCTTTATGAGGTCAATAAGAAGTTCCATGGCCTTACAGATGAGGCTGGTCAGGGTTATGGGTCTATAATTCCCCATGTCTGTAGCTAGGCCACCTTTGTGGAGGGGAATAACTTTCTGTTCTGCATTCAGCAGGAATAAAGCCTGTGGTTAGACTGATTGAAAAGGGTACATGGTGATGCTAGTTCATGCTTTAGCCTGTTTAGAAGACAGCCTGGGATGCTATCTGGTCCCGTAGAGGCTGTGTTTTTTTGCGTTGGACAAGGCTTTGATGGCTTGTTTTTCAAATATGTAGGGTAGGGGGGGTTGGGGCAAGTTTTGTGATGGACTTGGAGGGGGAAAGGGGGTGAAATTTTCACCAAACCAATTCGCTATCAGGTTTGCTATCTCTGTGGGGTTAGTGTGTGATACCACTGGTCACCAGTTATGCACATGCTTGGGGTCCTACCTTTTAGCCTACATACATAGCTGTAAAAGCCCTTATGGTTATTCTTGGCTGTGCTAACTAAGCTTTTATCAAAGAGGTCCATAGATGACTTGAAAAGTTGTCTTACCTTTTCAGGCTGAGGAGCGTGTTTTTCCATTGTTGAGGTCTCATCTTTGTTTTTATCGACAAGAACTTTTTGCGTTTATTGTAAAGTTAATGTTGGATGCCCACCATGTTGGCTTGATTTTACTTTGTGCTCTGGCTTTTTTTTCTGGTACAGCTGAGTCTATACACTTAGGGCTTTAGTGTAAGCGTCTGTGTAGTTACCACTTCCAGCTGGTGGTGGGGCTCAATGCATTTATACCTTCACCTAGGAGGATGTAGTTTACCTTGGTGAAATTTTTAGCCTTATTTTGCCCTTTGTGATTTCTGGTGTTAGTGTCTGCTCAAAGATGACTAATTTTGTAGTCAGATTTAGCTAATGAGGGTCCAACAGTTGTGGTATTGCATCTGTTAGCTGCCATTGACAATCTGATCCAGTATGTTTGTTCCTCTTATCAGGGTATGAACAGATTGTTGCAGGGCATTTGAGTTAACAAGGTCAAGGAACGTTTGAGCTAGCGGGTTCTGGCTAGAGTAGGTTGCCCAGGTGATGGTGAGATAATTGAAATCTCCCATAACCAGAGTGCTCGGTAATAATTGGACTGTCGAGTTTGATTAAGTAGGCTACATGCTCATCATGACCCATGGAGGGGGATCTGTAATTGGCTACGACTTGAATGGGGGTCTTACCCACCGTAACCTGAACTTGGAGTAACTCCATGGAGTTGTCCAGTTTGACTAGATGGGAGATTAATTTATCTCTCTTCTAGATAAACACCATCCTCTTTGGTTCTCACATGCTCATTTTGCGGTCTGAAGGTGTGAAAGGCTTTGTAGCCTTGCAAGCCCAGGGTACTCTGAGTTCTTGAACCAGGTTTCTTTGACTGTACAGACATCTACATCTTCAAGTGATAGAAGTGCTTTCACGGTGTGCAGTTTTTGCTTTAAGTTTCTAGGGTTTAGCAGCATGAACCTTATTTTGTTATGATTGGCAAATTTCACGTCAGTAAGTTTGTTTTTGAGGCTTTTGCTTAAAGGCACTGTGGAGGAGGCAAGAGCCTTTGTCAGCAGTCGAAAGCCAAGAGGTGCCAGGTGCAAACAGTCTCTGGCAAAGCAGCAAGGTTTCTCAACCTTGGTTATCCAGGCTGGTTGGAACTAGATCCCCTTTGTATGACACCAAAAACTAAGCCAGTTATTGAAATCAATTCCTTATGGAGTCCTAGCCAATCATAACACTAATGGAGGGCTTCTATATCGGAGCATAAGACTACAAATTCATTACAAACAATAATAATCCTACGGAAGCTAGCATATATATCCCAAGTAACTATCTTGCCGAAGAGTTTAATAACCTACATAATGTAAAGCACGAGTTTAATAACGATAAAAAAGTCTTCGCATAGACAAAAGCCGTGCTGTGAATCATCATAGTTTATGTAAATCAGTAACATAAAGAAGGTTTGTATAGGTTTTCTAGAATGAACAGCCAGCCACTAGCCATTTCCAAATAGATGATCACTCGTTAAATACCCTAAGGAATATTGGCCAATCATCACAAATGCAGCTAAAGGATAAGACTAAAGCCATTAATAACCTATATTATGTAAAATATGAAATTAATAGTAAAAAATGTATTCGCATAAACAAAAGCAGTGCTGCCAATCCTTATAGTTTATGTAAATCAATCGCATTGCTTTCTGTAATTCAGGTGTTGGAGGGATTGGTGGAAAAGCATATAGGAGTCCCGGGAGGCCAATTGTGAATCAGTGCATCCCTCTGTGACTTCCCTGTAGGAGAGAAGGGCGAAAGTAGTTGCTGCACTTGGCGTTGATGGATGAAACAAAAAGGTTGCAGCAGGGGTGGCCCCATTTCTGAAAGATTTTTTTCTTTTACCTTTTGATTAAGAGACCACTTCTGCAGCCATAATATGGCCTTGCTCAGTTTGTCTGCAGTCACGCTGGATTTCACCGTGATATGTGCAACAATCAGCGGTTGGAGGACACTGCCCCGTGCCAAACCCTTAGAGCTTCTCAAAAAAGGGGTGGGGGTAAGACCTGGTTCTTCCTTGTTTATGTGCCAGACCACTGAGATGTCTGTCTGAATTGCTATCTTTCTTAGAGGGAGAGTGTCTTGAAATGCTTGCAGCACCAAGAGCACTGCTCTCATCTCCCAGATATTTATGTGCAAGTGCGCCACTTGTTCTTGCCAGGTGCCTTGGACAGTCTTCCCCAGATAATGCCCCACACCCTGAGAAGCGTCCGTTGTCACCGTGGCCTTAGGTTAAGGGGGAATAAAGGGATGTCCCTGAGGCACAGAAGGGTATTGAATCCCTTTTGCATGCTTTGGTTATGAGAATTTTGTGCAATATTGGTAATTCCACTATTAACCATTGTGTGGAAAGTAGCCATTGAAGAATTATCATATGTAAACGAGCAAGAGGAATAAGCACAGTGGATGCTACCATTTTCCCTTACCCAAGTAGTACTTCTTTTGCAGTGGCTTTGGTCTCCTTGATTAGCAATCTGACATGTAGGCGGGCATTCTACAGAAAGTTCCAGAGCATCTTCCTGTGCCATATTCTCTTTAGTTTCATCCTATCATTTGTTGCTCTTTCATATGGGAACTCCCTGGCTCATCACTCCACAACATTGACAGAGTCAGATTTTTCAGTTATCTGATGTTCATTGTGTTTTACTGTTGCAGTCATTACAGTAGGGTTATCCTGCTGGCAGGCTACTCGCAGTCTGCCTGAATTCCAATGTCCTGGTCCGGTGTATGTTGCTGTCGCCTCTTCCCTGACATCAGTGTGCCAGGGGTATATAAGATGCAGCCGATGCCATTTTCTCCAGTCTTTCTTGCAGGGCGTTGCCCGAAGCAAAAGCAGTTCGCAAGTGCCGGTCGGCCGACTCCCTGAGATTTTCGAAATTGAATTTCAGATCCGAAATCTTCAATAAAGATAAGTACCCCGTTGGGGAAACTTTTTCTTGCTCCAGACCGATGTCAGTAAAAGTTAATAGTTGTATTTCTTGTGGGAAGCAAATGCCTCATAAGGATTTTCATTCTTACTGTATTCCTTGCCTAGGCCCTGACCACGGCGTTGCTAGTTTTCGGTTTTGCGCTAGATTTAATCAATGCACTATTAATGTTGCTTTGATTTTACTTTACGTTACTTTGGACGAAGATTTAACTATATAATGCCGTTGGAACAACTGACTACCGGAGTTCATAAAAAGCGCAAGGATAAAGAAAAGGACAGGCATCCGAGGTCCAAAACAGACGATGAAGCCTCTTCTAGGCCAGTCGCCAGTTCTCAGTGAGGCGCTTTCGCAGCCCCTGATACCTGCTACCTCAGAGCCACAGGCCGCCTCCGACTCCCACGTGGAGACAACTAGCCCTCTGGAAACTCAAGGTATTGGGCCTACGGAAAATATTCACTCAGATGGGTCCGGAGTCGCTGAGCAGGCATCGGCTTTTGAGGGTGTTTTCAGACCTACACAGCTTACTATCAAGACCACTTCAGCAGCCAAGGCAAAGTCTAAAACACCTTTTAAGACAAAGAAACAAGTACAGCATTCTCCAGGACAGTCATCCATGCCTAAGAAACAAATGCTAAAAATGTCCGAGGACCTAATTACTTTGATCAGGGGTTCCCATGCCCCTCCTGATAAAAGGCCTAGGCAAGACACTGACTATGATTCCTCAAACCAGGTTTCTATTTCATCTGATTCCTCTTCAGAACAGGGATATTCTCTCCCTCCCTATGAGGACTCTGATGCTGAAGAATCTATCCCTTTAGCCTCTCCTCCTGAGGACTATTCTTTTGGGGAAACCCTGCACACCATGAGGGAGCATTTCCACTGGGAGAGCCAAGATTATTCTGAATCAAAGAAAAGGCTCAGAGACTTTCTTTTATTGCCTCAACACAGACCTCTTGCTATTCCTCCTGTGCTAGACATTGTAGATGTATTTTCTGAGTCCAGTCTATCTCCTGATTCTTTACCCCCTGCACCAGTTAAGCCAGATAGGTACTACAGGGTTCCAGATTCACATACATTTATTTATAAAAACCCAGCTGCTATATATCAAGGTCCCAAAAGGGGTCAAGGCTTCCACTGCAAAAAACCCTGTTCCCTCTGATAGGGATTCTAGAGCACTGGACAGATGGGAGAAAGAAGTTTACACCTCTGCTACTTTAGCTGTAAGGGCTTTAAACTGCCAGTTTCACATGCTTAAATATCAGCAATACCTAATGTCTCTGCTAAAACAGAAAATGCTGATAAACTCTGAATGCCCTGAAAACAAGGAAATGCAGGATTTGTTGCATGCAGCTGAACAAGTGGGAAAGTATACTTTGCAATGTGGTTTTGATTCACTAGCGGCTTCTTGCAGGGCCGCAGTTACTGGATCTGTCATTTGAAGACGTGCTTGGTTAAAGGAACAGAGTCTGCCTGATCATGTTAAAGCAAAATTGTTGGATGCTCCATTACAGCATGATACTTTTGTTTGGTGTTAAGGCAGAAGAGGTGTTAAAGAAAATGGAGGATAAAGCAAAATCCATGCAGACAGTAAAGGATTTCTTACAGGTTCAGCCACCCAGATTTAGCAGGAACTGGCCTTCTAAAAATTGGTCCTTTCCAGTGTCAGGCCACAAAAAGGCAGATACAGACGCCCTAGAGGCAGATCTCAGCCCCAAGGCTCCATACAGGCCTAAACAATGGGGTGCTTCAGCCTCCGAAGGAGAAGACAAATCACAGCCATATAGGAAACAGTCCCAATGACTTCCCACTACCAATGCCAAGCACTTACCTTTTGGCAGCACCCTTAGGGGGAAAACTAGCTCTTTTTTCACAAAATTGGCACATGATCACCCAGGACAAATGGGTACTGAATATTGTTTCTCAGGGCTGCAGGTTCCACTTTCACACCCTTCCAAGGGCAAAAGGTATTGCAGACCTACCACACAATAAATGGGCAGAGGCACAAAAGCAAATTTCATCCCTCATGGACATGAGGGCTATTCAAAGAGTACCACAGCAAGAGCAGGGGCAAGGATTTTACTCAAGACTTTTCTTGGTGCCCAGAAAGGACAAAGCCTGGAGACCAACACTGGACCTTTCTGTTTTAAATACTTTTCAAAATTCAAAATGTTGACACTGCAGCAACGTCTACCCATGCTGGGCAAGAAGGCTTGGTTCGTAACTTTGGACCTCAGAGGCATACCTGCATGTCCCAATCAGACAATCATGCAGAAGATACCTCAGATTCATAGCTGGCTCAATGCAATACCAATTCTCTGTACTGCCCTTTGGCTTATCTACTGTGCCCAGGGTCTTCACAAAATGCCTGGCACCAGTAATTGCATTTTGCAGACAAAAAGGAATTCAAATTTATCCCTACTTGGATGACTGCCTTATTCAAGCAGAGAGCAAGGACATTCTACTAAAGCATCTGGCATTTGTAAAAAGATTACTAATTTGCGTAGGGTAGACAGTAAACAAAAAGAAGTCAAAACTAGTGCCCTCTCAAGAGATAATATTCCTGGGTGCAAGCTTAAATACAACTGTCCAGATGGCTTATCTCACGCCAGACACACAAAGGCAACTGACTCATTACTTCCAAATAATGGCAACAAAAACCCAGTTACCTGCAAGAACAATTCTGCAGGCTTTGGGCTTCATGGCATCCTGCATCCTGCTAATTCCATATGCAAGACTGCATATGAGGAAGCTACAATGTTATCTAAAAAGTGTTTGGACCCAACATTGCCACAGCCTGGAAACTATAATTACTCTCATTCCCTGCCTGCAACAAGAGTTTCAATGGTGGGCACTGGCCTGTCACCACAACAAGGGACAGCCATTCACTTTACCCACAGCCAGGCAGACACTAACAACAAATGCATCGGATTATGCCTGGGGGGGGCACATATGGCGGGAAAATGTATTCGGGGCACGTGGCCCGCAAGCCAAATGCATCTTCATATCAATCAAAAAGAGATGCTAGCTGTACAAAATGCCCTGACAGCCTTCAAAGATCTACTCCATCCAGGACAACTTTTACTAAAGACGGACAATACTACAGTCATGTGGTACATAAGCAAGGGGGCACACATTCCTACCCCCTCTGCAGGCAAGCCATGAATTTGTGGAACACAGCATTGACCTATCAAGTACATCTGCAGACATAATTCCTGCCAGGAAAGACAAATACTCTGGCAGACGAACTAAGCAGAAACTTCATGGACCCTCACGAGTGGAAACTAGATCCACAAGTCTTCAGCATGATAACAAGGACATGGGGATGCCCAGACATAGATCTATTTGCCTCCCCTCACAACTGCCAACTACAGAGATTCTGCACAAGGACTTATCACACACAAGCTTGGAAGGTGGATGCTCTATCATTCAGCTGGAAAACCCTAACAGTTTATGCCTTTCCTCCACTGTGCCTTCTCCCCAAGGTACTCCTAAAGGTCAGACAAGAGAAGCCAAAAATGATTGATTGCCCCAGTCTGGCCACGCCAGCACTGGTACCCAATCATAAAGAGCTTGTGTCAAGGCCCAGCCTGGGCTTTACCTCAAATTCCTCATCTTCTGACCCAACAAAACAGATCCTGCACAGCCAACTCAGAACCTTAAATCTGACTGCATGGCGAATAATATAACCACTCAGAGCACATCTCTCTCTAAATCAGTTATGAATGTCATTTTGGAAGCCAGGAGGCTCAGCACCAGAAAATCCTATGCAGAGAAATGGAAGAGATTCTGTGCTTGGAATCAGGCACACGGAGTTGAACTGCTTGTTCAGATATCCCTCAGATTTTACAATACCTAACTGAGATGCTGGACAAGGACCTATCCTTCTCATCAATTAAGATCCATGCCTCTGCCATTTCAGCTCATTACAATACGGAACCACCTATTTTTTCACATCCACTGCTAAGGCAGTACCTCAGAGGGGCCAAAAACATAAGACCCCCAAGGAGATCACCAGTACCTGCATGGGATCTCAATTTTGTCTTAGAAAAGCTCATACTGCCTCCATTTGAACCAGCCAATACAGCTGAAATAAAATTCTTATGAAAAACCTTCAGCAAGAAGAGTATCAGAGTTACAGGCATTAATGTCAGTGGAACCTTTTATCATTTTCCATCCGGACATGGTTTCTCTAAGGACAAACCCAACTTTTATGCCAAAGGTAGTATCCAGTGTGGCTCTTAATCAAACCATTCATTTGCCTACTTTTTATCCAAACCCCCAGAATAAAGGGGAGAAACTTCAGCATTCTTTGGACATACACAGGCAGCTACTCTTCTACTTGGACAAAACTAAGACTTTCAGAAAGACTGAGCAACCTTTAGTAGCATATGCTGCAGGATCACAAGGAAAGGCAATCTCAACGCAGACCATTTCAAAATGGATAGGACACTGCATTCATTTCTGTTATGCACAGCATGGTAAATCAGTGCCTAAGGGCATTAGGCCACATTCGACCAGGGTAGTAGCCACATCAGCAGCCTTTCTCAGAGGCGTACCAACTAAGGAAATTTTGGAGGCTGCAACTTGGAGTTCAGTGCACACTTTTACCAAGCACTACCACCTACCTCTTTACTCTAAATCCAGAGCAGGCTTTGCCACTGCAGTTCTGCAGGGCCTCATAGCCACTCCTAATTCTATTTGGACCCAGCCGCCCAACCTCAGCTTTGGGATTCAACCCAAGTGTAATGACTGCAACAGTGAAACACGATGAACATAGTACAGTTGTGTACCTACCATAAATGTAGATGTTAGTGTATTCACTGTTGCAGTCCAGGTTACCCACCCGCCACCCCCTTTTCTTTGCTGGGACTCATCTCTACTTCTGTATTCTATACAACCTATGTGGTGTATTTGCTTGTAGATGAAGGTATTGTTTATTTAAGTGCATGCTGTTAATAAGCAATGTTTTTAGCCTACCGTTTGGGGGCACCTGACATCTGGGGCAAGAAAAACTGAAGAAAATGACGTAGGCTGCATCTTGTATACCCCTAGTGCACTGACGTCAGGGAAGAGGCAACAGCAACCGATGCCGGACCAGGACTTTGGATTTCAGGCCGACTGCGGGTAGCCTGCCAGTAGGATAATCCTAGTGTAATGACTTCAACAGTGAATACACTCTAACATCTACGTTTATGGTAGGTACACAACTGGGCTTTCCTTTCCTTGTTGTGGAACTCCAACTGAACTTTGTCCTGGTTTCCTGTGCAAGGCTGCAAAGTGTATTCAAGTAGCAATTTATCAGATGTTTTCCACTCCACTGTTTTCTCCTTAATTTGGGGATTCATTCCTTTATCCTGCTTTGGTGTTTTCAGAGTTTGATTTCGTAGACTAAATCCTTCACTTTGCAGGTAATCCATAACCTCAGTTTCTATTTCTTTAACTTCTCCATTGTTCCTTTTTTCTGCTTTTCCTTTTTGTTTTCTTAGTTTTTTTTGTATTGTAAAATTCTCCATGTCCAGATGCCCTTGCCTGTATTTCTCTTCAAATGTCTTTGGTGCTGCTCTTTTTGTATTAGTTTCGCTTTCTCTCTTGCATTAATATTGCACCATATTAAATATCTTTCATTCCCATGTCCTGTATTTCTTCCTCAGATGTCTCCTGATCTTCTTGTTTCTCCATATTTGGAGGAGTCATTGTTCCATCTTGCTGTAATATATCCTGTGATAGACTTTCTACACTAAATCCTTCACTTTGCAGCCATTCTATAACTTCATCTTCTAATGTTAAGTTGTCAAACTCGCCTTCATTCTTGCTGGATGGGTTCGGAGCCGATCCTCGGCTCTGACTCGGCACTTGCTAAGCTCGAGAACTCATTTTACCAGCTCGAGGCAACCCTATATCCCATGATGCAAGGCGTGACTACCCCAGATCTCGTTTGCCGCTTCGCGAAGAGGTCTCCTTTTTACCAGCTCAGGTAAAGTTTCAATTTCTTAAAGATTAGTCAGGGTTTTCTCCCTTATTTCCTATTTGTCCTTTATTGGGTATATTATTTATACTTATACATATCTCCTACCCTATATTCCCTTCCTTTACGTTAGGATTTATTTCCTTTCTTCAGGCCTTAAGCCTCCCTCTCAGTTAATTCCTGTCAGTGTGTGTGTGTGTGTGTGTGTGTGTGTGTGTGTGTGTGTGTGTGTGTGTTTTTTGGGGGTTAACTGTGTGACTGTTGTGTGTCTGTCTGTTTTTGGACATTATTATGTCTAAAGAGGTGAAGGTCTCAGGCTTCAAGAAGTGCGACTCGTGCTGTCAGAAAATGTCTCTGACAGACGGTCACACTTCTTGTGTGTATTGCCTGGGGCCTTTACACCTGCAGGACTCCTGTGCCATTTGTCATTCCTTTAGCCAGAAAGTCCTGTAGGAACGAAGAAATAAATTAATTCTTCGTGGCTTGTTAAAGCCAGAGGGTTCTCCGACCAAGGCTGGGTCGGTTAAACCCTCTAAGCCATCTAGAGCCCAGGCTGTAGTTTCTAAGCCTTCGGCTGTGGCTCCGGCTGGAGCCGATCTTTCCACTTTGGAGGTTGTTGTGTCGGCTCCGTCTGGCTCCGACACACAATTACCCATTACTTTGTCGGCTCCGGCTGGAGCCGACGTGTCTTTATCCAGTATTGGAGCCGACAAGTCTTCGGCTCCATCTGGAGCTGAAGGGTCATCGGCTCCGATGGCTCTATCCAGGAAGAGATCTCGGTCTCCTTCCCTGGAGTCGATTCGTTCGGCACCGGGATCTCCTCTTTTGTCGGAGCGGAGCCATCGGAGCCGATCTTCAAGATCTTCCAGGCTGTCAGACCACGATTTAGAGAGGGTGGTAAGCAGACTGTTGAAGTCACAGGCACTAGCCCAAATGCTCCATAGCCCTTTTCAACAGACGTCTGCTATTTCTCTTCCCCCCCGAAATTCCTCCCCCGACTCTCCTTCAGAGTTCGGAGCCGGAGCTTCTCGGAATGGTGACCGTGGGTGCACCGGAGCCGATACTTCCCCTTTCGGCTCAGATGTCTTTGGCTCCGATCTCCTCCATGAGACCTTCGTTGGAGGGATCCGGTCGTCGAGTCTCCCTTGTCGGCTCCGAGGGGGCGAGTGGCATCGGACCCTTGTCCGGCCCTGCTCTCCCTCTTGGAGCTTCGGCATTGGTGAGCTCGGCACCGACATCGGCTCGAGCCTTCTCTTCGGTGGGGCCGGGATTCCTGTTTCTCGAGCGGGAGTCTTCTGGCCTCCCTGGGAGAGGAGCCTTCGAGGTGATGAGTGTCCTAGCCCCCGAGCTAGGTCAACGGTCTATTCCTTTAGCTCCTCCATCTTTGGTGCCTGTTGATGTCTCTTGCCAGTCTCTTGCTCCCGGACCCAGAGATCCATCGCCCCAGGTTTCCCCATTGGGAAGAACTTCCTCTTCCGAGGTTTCTCCTGATCCTGCAGCAGAACCCCGCGAAGAGGACGTGTAAGAGGAAGCACACAGACTCCCTGAGTCTACTACATCAGATACCGACTTAGATGAGTCGGAGGGTTCCCCACGGTCCCCCTCTGAGGATGTCTCCTTTTCAGACATCCTGGAACTCCTTAAGCAGAGGGGGAACTGGCCTTCCATTGATCCCTCCGAGGATGAGTCGGTATACCTGGAGGCTTTCGGATCTCGACCCTCCACCTCCTGGGTGTCTCCGCCTTTCGACCCACTCATGTAAGTAGTGGCTCGGAAGGCGTGGGCAGCCCCGGATTCTGTGGAACCAGTTCCTAGGAGGCCCTCCAAATTCATTACTGCCCCTGCAGACAAACAGTTTCTTTCTAAGGGCGTCCCTGTTGATGCTATGGTGGTGGTGGCGGCCACCAAGAAGGAACTTGCTGATCCTTCTGTGCCTGTCCATCCTCCTAATAAGGATTCTAGGACCATGGATAGGTACGGCAAGCGGATTTTTTCTTCAGCGACCTTTGCTATGCGTTCGCTGAACTACCTTTGTCACTTTACCAGACTTCAGAGAGATATTCTCAAGGAACTAGATGAGGTGGTTCAGGATCCTTCGGCAACTGGGGCTCAGGAAAAAATTGCCTCACAGCTAGGAATCCTCAATTCTTTGACTAACTCCTCCATGCGGCTCATTTCTTATGCAGCCGATGGGGCAAGTAGGGCTGCAGTCACAGGAGTGGCACTTAGGCGTCAGGCCTGGATGCGGCTTTGTAACTTTGCAGACCCTTTTAAGGCGTCCTTCACCAATACCCCCTTTGACGGTTTGGCTTTGTTCGGGCCGCAGGTGAAGGATACATTGACCCGGTGTGAGCAAGACGGCAAGACCCTTTCTGCCGTAGAAGTCCATTTCCCCACCCCTTCAAGACCCTATCCAAAGGGTCAGAAGGGAGGGAAAATGTGGTTCCGTAAATCTGGAGTCACGCCGGACACACGTGGTCAGTTTACCCCCAGAGGCAGAGGGGTAATAATAGGCGCCGTCCTAGGGGCAGAGGGGGTCCGCAGAATCAGGGTAGCAGGGAGACTCTCCCTGATGAACCCTTTCAGCATCCCTGAGGTGTTGCCCGACTGCCCACCCTTGGAGGCAGTCGGGGGAAGATTGTCGCTGTACCCAATAGCCTGGCGTTCCCTCTCTCAAGACAAATGGGTACAGTCGATCATATCCGAGGGCTACAATATCCCTTTCGAGAGGTATCCCGTTCCTCATCATTCCCTTCCAGACGTCTCACCCAGTCTAAGGGAATTGGCAAAACAGGAGGTATCAAAGCTCCTAGCAAAAAGAGCCATCCAAATAGTGCCAGCAGACCAAGTAGGATCCGGCATCTACTCAAGATTCTTTTTGGTCCCCAAAAGGACGGGAGATTGGAGACCAATTTTAGACCTCAGCAAACTAAACAAGTTTGTCAAGAAGGCAAGGTTCCGGATGGTCACGCTTCAGTCCATTCTACCCTTTTTGGGCAAGGACAAATGGATGTGCTCAATAGACCTTCAGGATGCGTACTATCATATAAAGATTCACAGGCGCTCCAGAAGGTTTCTCCGCTTCGCTGGGGTCCAGTCATTTTCAATTCAGAGCCCTGCCCTTTGGCCTCACTACAGCCCCCAGAGTGTTTACCAAATGCATGGCAGTGGTTACGGCTCATCTGAGACATCAAGGATTCCAGGTGTTTCCGTATCTAGACTGGCTCCTCTCCGCCACCACCAGGCATCAACTTCTCAAGGCCAGAGACTACACTCTGCAAACCTGCAAGCAGTTGGGGATTTCAATAAACTTCGAAAAATCTTCTCTGTCGCCTTGCCAATCTATTACCTTTATAGGCGCAGAATTAAACACTGTCAGCATGTCAGCCAGACTCACGGAACAAAGAATTCTGGACATTCAGAAGTATGTTCGGATCATATTACTCAGCAAGAAGATCAGAGCCAAATTTGTCCTGAAGGTTCTGGGTCTGATGGCTGCGGCCATTCTTCTGCCATTATCCCGCTTCCACATGCGTCTTCTGCAGTGGATGTTGTTCACTCAATGGTCATTCCAGCAACTCCCCATGAGTCACGAGATTTTTGTCACGCAGTCGTGCAAGAGTCATCTAACCTGGTGGATGTCTTCTCCTCTGCTCCATCAGGGCCGACTGTTTCTTCCCCCAGTTCCGGTTGCCACAGTCACTACGGATGCCTCTCTGATCGGGTGGGGGGGGGGTCATTATCAGGGCAGGATGGTCCATGGGACTTGGCAACCCATAGAATACCATCTGCACATAAATGTCCTAGAGATGAGAGCAGTGCTTTTAACGTTGCAAGCCCTCAACGACTTTCTTCCCGTAGGGACTGCTGCAGTTCAGACGGACAACATGTCTGTAGTCTGGTATATCAACAAGCAGGGCGAGACCAGGTCCTACCCACTGTGTTGAGAAGCTCTCAGACTTTGGCAATGGGCAATCTCCTCTCATCGGTTTCTGATAGCAACGCATATCCCCGGGAGATCCAACCTCTTAGCGGACAGACTGAGCAGAGCTTTTCTCATGCCACACGAGTGGTCTCTCAAACAATCGGTAGTGGACGAGATTTTTCAGAAGTGGGGCTTCCCTTCCTGCGACCTTTTTGCTACACCCCAAAACAGCAAATGCCTGGACGACTTCACCCTCTTTCCTCTACCAGGCCATTCCCCGAGAGACTCTCTAACCCAGGATTGGCCCCGGGGACTTCTGTATGCTTTTCCTTCATTTCCACTGATACCACAAGTTATTCAGAAAGCTACCGTATTGAGAGCCAAGTTGATCCTCATTGCCCCTTACTGGCCTCGACAAATTTGGTTTCCGTCCCTGCATAGTCATCTCCTGGCCCAGCCTTGGCATCTGGACCCAGTTCCAGATCTTCTGACCCACCAGTCGTGTCATCTGCATCGGGCCATTCATTCTCTCAACCTCACTGCTTGGTTGCTCCACTTCCTTCCTTAGCCAGGCTTCCTATGATCTCTAACCCTGTTAGGAACATCATAGTAGCTTCTCTAAAGTCCTCCACCAGAAAGATTTATGCTAGTAAGTGGAAACGTTTTTCTTTCTGGGCAAAGTCTAAACACATAGATCCCTTTACTGCTCCACTGCATTCAGTTTTGGACTTCTTAGAGATTTTTCAATCGGGATCTTCTTCTTCTACAGTTAAAGTCCAATTGGCAGCAATCTCTAATTTTCATGTTGGGTTAGCGGATCAAAGCTTTGTCCTGCAAGCTTTGCAAAGCCTTTCTGAAAGGTATATTTCTCCTGAAGCCTCCAATCAAAGATCCTCCTCCGCAATGGGATTTGAATTTAATGCTGGCTTCCTTGATTCTACCCCCCTTCGAACTGGCTGCTACATGCTCCTTAAAGTTTCTTTCCTGGAAAACAATTTTCTTGGTTGCTGTTACTTCAGCTAGAAGGGTTTCTGAACTTCAGGCCCTCTGTGTCCGTTCCCCTTACTTGTTTTTTCACAAAGATAGGGTGTCTTTAAGAACTAATCCATCTTTTTTGCCCAAAGTTGCTTCCCAGACGAATCTTAACCAATCTATTGATTTGCCAGTTTTGTTCCCCAATAATTCAAACAAAGCTGAACAAAAACTTCATTGCTTAGATGTCCATCGTCAGCTCAGATATTATTTGGACAGAACTAAACAATTCAGAAAATCTGATCAACTATTCCTTTCCTATGCAGAGAACAGAAAGGGTCTCCCAGTCTCTAAAGTGACCTTATCCAGATGGCTGTCTTCTATCATTTCTTATGTTTATCATCTTAGAGGCAAGCAACTATCCTCAAAACCAAAAGCACATTCTACCAGGAGCCTGTCCACATCCAAAGCTTTTCAGGATAGGCTACCTATTGACATCATTTGTGCAGCAGCCACTTGGGCCACTCCTCACACCTTTGTCTCTCATTATAAATTGGACTTGGCCTCCAGGGACAGGGCTAGGTTTGGTTCCACAGTTCTCAAGAGTCTGTTCCGTTGAGCCACCCAGGATAGAGGTGCTAGGGACCACGGTCCCATCCAGCAAGAATGAAGGCGAGTTTGACAACTTAACATTTAGAAGTTATGTACATACCATAACGTTCCATGTTAGTTGTCTTCTCTCGCCTTCTTTCTTGCGTCCCTCCCTCCTTCCCCCTGGCCTGGACTGATCTTGAGGTTGTACCTTCCTTTTGTTGGGGGTGTTGTCACTCTTTCCAAGAGTTCCCAGTATGAAGAGTCATTATTATTAGTGGCTATTGGTCTAGTTTCTCCTACAGTTAGTAATCTTCCTGGGGAAGTGTTTTTGGCAGGGGTTTCTTCTAGCTACCAAACGAGATCTGAGGTAGTCACGCCTTGCATCATGGGATATACGGTTGCCTCGAGCTGGTAAAATGAGTTCTCGAGATTAGCAAGTGCCAAGTCGGAGCCGAGGATCGGTTCCGAACCCATCCAGCAGGAAAGAAGGCGAGAGAAGACAACTAACATGGAACGTTATGGTATGTACATAACTTCTAATTTTTTTACGTGTATAACAGAAGATTATTAAAGTACATTTCCTCTTTCTGATCTCCTTTTTTGTATTGTGAATATTTCCATAGCTGGATGCCTTTGTCTGTATTTGTCTTTGAATATCTTTGGGGCTGCTTTTTTGTATTGATTAATTTGGCTTTCTCCTTTGTGTAAACATTGTACCACATCAAGTCTCTTCTTTCTCATGTCCGTATTTCTTTTTTATACCTTTAAAAAAATCTCTCTATTTTGTTCTTTGTTTTTGCACTTCCTCAGTCGCTTCTTTTTCCAAATGGTCCAAGGCTTCTTGGTTTATATAATTACTCATCTGTTAATGATCACAAATTTTCATTTGATGCTTTTGACAGTTTTTTCTTGTGCAAGCATTTTTCTTTCCTCTAATTTCTCTCTCAATCTTTTTGTTCATCTTGTCTGGAAATTCTAGATTTCACGCATAATTGTGACAATACATAATTTCTTTCTTATCCTCAATAGTCCACTCATCTTTATGGCTCTTTTTCTGGCTTGTCAGTTTGTTTTTTTTGTGGACTACTACTCTCTTCTAGATGGTGGCTATCTCCCCTGAGCCTGGCCTAGCCCTTTGAAGGGATGTTTCCGCGTCTTGAGGATTCTACACTGTCATATTTTCTTCTACTGGCACCAGTGCACCTACCAGGGATGGACACTTTTTTATCCTGGCTCTTATGCACCCAGCTGTCTTTATTTTTTAATCTACTTGTGTACACGATATATGATATATAAAATACAGTCTGTATATCAGTGTTGTCTTGGTGAGATTTTCTGAAAAACTGGGTCCACCTCATGAAGGGTACTCGCCAAGACATGAGAATGAATTCATTTTCAGCAATATTTCTCCCCTTTGGCTATGTATAGGTGGCTCCATTAAGAATGAACTCTACACACAGTTGTGTATTGCCATTGAGGTTGCAGACAGCAAAGAATGCCTTGTGGTTGTCCTTGGCCTGGCAGACCAAGTTTACCTCAAATTTGACTTTGGTAGACTTTTTGTCCTTTGAGTTATTTGTTTCATTTGAGGGAACTTTTATCCTGCTGGGGTGCTACACCTAATTTTTGCCAGGATTTTCTTCCTTCTGTTACATAGGCTATTGATGAGTTTTCACAAAGGTGACTTCTTTTTTTTAGTTAGTTCTGTACTTATTCCTGGTGGGTACAGCTGCTTCTATGCAGCTGTTAGCAGGGTTTCTGTGAATAGTGACGTAGGCAGCAGTGTTCTCAGGATTTATGGAGCTTGGAATTTTGCCAGATTATCACTTAATAGTAGGAAGTTAGCCTTTCAGTAGTTCCTGAATATTCCAAGGTTTGCTGGGTTTCTGGGTTTTATTTATTTTTTTACTTCAAATGAGACCATTTTGTTGTCTAATCTTCATAGAGAAGACATTACAGT
Source organism: Protopterus annectens (assembly GCF_019279795.1). NCBI lineage: Eukaryota > Metazoa > Chordata > Ceratodontiformes > Protopteridae > Protopterus > Protopterus annectens. Next base: position 1,745,762,826 of record NC_056726.1, on the reverse strand, counting down.
AGGGGTTGTGCTCTCTCCCATATTAGTGAGGACCAGATCTAGTATGTTTGCACCCCTGGTAGGTTTATTAACCCTTTGGTCCAGGGAGTTTGTATTTACAAAATCTAGAAATGTTTGTGCATGCACATTTGGTGTCGTATGATTCCCAGTTAATATTGGGTAATTAAAGTTGCCTGTGAATTATGGCACTGGGTTGGATGGTGAGTGCCTCCAATAAGCTTTAAGTGCGTGTTATAGGCTTCCTTGGATCAGAGTGGGACCTGTAATATGCAAGGAAGTGGTGTGGGATTTTGCTTATGCTGATTTGAAAGTGGAGAAGTTCAAGTGCATCATCTTGTTAACCAGGTTTGAGGTATTTTTTTATTTTTGATGTAAATTGGGACACACCTCCACATTTAGTCACTGTCTGTAGTAGCTGGTCTAAAACTGTGGAAGGCATTATACCTTTGCATTGCAGGCGTGCTCTCTGCTGCTTTAAACAATGACTCAGTCACTACACAAATTTCAGCATTCTGTATGGAGAGGAGAGCTTGTAGTGAGTTGAGCTTTAGACTCCTAGCATTGAGTAGAAACACCTTTAGGTTTTCTTGGTTTTGATTTGCTATTTTGGAAGAACTTTCAGTTTGGCATTGCCTAAAAAAAGGCAGTATTCGGGGGGGGGGGCAGTCTTTCAGCTAATATTTGAAAGCCTAGAGGGAAGAGGTGTACACCATTCCTGGGAAAGCAGCATGGTCTGTTGACATGTCCTTCCGTGCTGACAGATATTTCGCCCCTTTAGAATGACACCAGAAGCTAAGCCACGCATGAATCTGTCATCCTCTGTTTGTATTGACCTTGTTCTCTGAGAAGGTAAAATGTTGCTCAGTACTAGGTTCATACTAACCTAGGATACGTATTCCAAGAGCTCCATGATGTCTGTTTTCATATAGTTTAGGGAGGTAATTCTCAGGGCGTTTACACCCACATTGACTAAGATGGAGTCATACTGGTACTTAAGGTTAATTGATCTGAGTGTTAATGTAATGTGGCAGATCCTGACGCCTGATAAGCAACTGACCATGACTTTGTCCTTAGCCAGGTTTGGGGGAGGGGGGGCATCAGTGATATAGGAAATTACAAAATATAAAGCTGTGAACATCAGCAAGAAAAATTCGAGATGAATGGCAACATCCTTTACAAATGGGCTATATGACATACTTTGAAATTGGTATTTGGATGTGAAGAAGAATTTCAGGAAAATGAGCTGCTGATAATTGGGAAGGGTCCCTGTGAGTTTAAGTAATTGGGACCCATCAATTTTAGTAGTAAAGTCTGGTAAAATCAGAGATAGCTGACAAAATGTGTGCATGTTGATTAGTGTAAACTGGGAAAGGATTAATGCAGTTATTTATTTTTTGTCTCTGGCAATACTGTGCTGTAAAAATGTTCTAAAATTTCTGATGAAAGGCTTGAGAGATTAAAGCAGAACTAGTGTGGTAAATTGCTTGAATCAGTAACAATTGTTAAGAATAAGTTTGAGGTTAATGCTAAAGCTCGATGTGTATTGTGTTGTAAAGTTTGTATGAAGTGCTTTTTAATCTTGGATATACTGTCTGTATTATTGAACATGCTACTCAATGAGATATTAGTCTGTGTAAAACAGATTTTGTTGATGGACTCCTTTTGTGAACACTGAAAACCATTTTTTTTAGTTTTGGATCCCAGCCCTCTTGTATTTTTAGATACTTTAAGTGGAAGCATTGAAGAAAGTTGCTTCCTTCAGTTACTCTGTAAAAAGCTGTTTGATCGTTTAAGCTGATAGGACTTGTGGAATGGTCATAGGAAATAACTCTAATTAGATTACCAGTATAGTACATGCATGAAGGTGGTGGAGTAGTAGGGTCGTCTGATGCAGTCATTCCTATTCAGAATAATTGCTAGATGGGGGATTCTGCTACCTCAGAACCAGGTCAGACAGGTTGAGCTTTCAAGTTGAGTAGTTGGAAGCTCTTTAAAATGAGAGGTGACTAAAGATGCTGAAATAGGTGACACTTCTGGTTAAGTGGAGGCCTCAGTTGCACTTCTTGGCTGGATGGAAAGCTGATGAACTGCTTACAAAATATTTAGTGCGTTACTTGTGTTGAAACTCTTAGTGGGACTTATCAAAACTCTCCATCCCAAACTTTAGTATAATTTGTCTGGATAAAGAGCAGTGGATGAGACTGCGCACTTTGTCTGTAGCATGATCTCAGAGGCTTGGAAATTTGTTTAGGAATGTCCACAGTGCTTTGTATATTAGGTAAAATAGCTGGTTCTACTTGTATGGTTTAGTTGAAATGTTTATCAGGGCAGGAGGAAATAGGATTCATATTTTTTATGGAGCTGTCCTCTGCTGTCTTGCCTTAACCCACACCCTCCAGTAGCTGCTTTACAAGTTGTGGCCGAGTAATATTTTTTCTCCTTGCCACTGAAGATATGTAGACCAAGTCTGATTGTGTTAGCAGCTGAGAATGTGATAACGAGAATGTGGAAGATGGAGTCTGCTCACAAAAAGATGCATTTGTTGGAGGTAATGAACCATTCATCTCAGATGTAAATAGAAGTAAGGAATAAAAGGAGACACTCCATTTTTTGAGTAAATGGACTTCCTGGGCTATGGGTCTTGATCTTGAAATGTTAACTATAAGATTGTTGAACTTTAAAACGAGCTTTATCAAGAGGCTGCTCAGGCCATGTTAGAGACTGATGAGTAGACTGGGTTTCTCCTTGATAAGGAATTGTATTGATAGTGTTTTTACAGATCAGTACTTTTACAGATCTCATTAGGTGAGCTTTGGGTTGAAAAAGGTCTGCGTTCACAGGTGTATAGTAGACTAACTTCTGCTGGGGGCCCCTTATAAGCTTATCAAGTAACCTACGTGTATTCCTTAAGTCTGTGCACCTTAGAGTTTATTTTAAGGGGTATCTAAACTAAGGCAAGATTTACAGGCTGTAGCTGTCCATTAGAGAGGCAGGTGGTAGACTGTTGTTTTTCCAACTTCCCATCCACTGGTTCAGGTTTCCCTTGAATTAGGTTAGGAAAGACTTTTTCACCTAGATGGGAAGCCTGTTCCAAAAGAGAAATTCTCTGACACACCTTTCCCTCCAGTGTATCCTATGTATGTCCCAAGCAGGTTTTAAATCCCTAGATTGAGTAATTTCTGATGCTGTTCATTTATTGGACATGCAAAATGTCCATCAATGTGGGATACAGGGATGCCTTGTATGCCAGGTGTGATGCCCCACCACTGGCCCACTAATCAAGGAACGTCAATCTTCACCACTAGCACCAGTGGGGGACGTATCATTGGGAGTATGCATTGAGTGCAGTTTCCTTTAAGACTACACAGAGACCACAGTCAGTTGGGGGCTGGTTTCTCCCTCTTTCTCCACCTCCCTAATAAGACTGCACTGGCACAGTTATAGAGTTGCGATCTCAGCTGAGTGGCCAAGCCAAGACCTCCAGCACCCTCTGTCCAACCAGTGCTTCGTCTCCCTGGCCAAGTAGCCGATGCACACACGTTTTGAGGTTTGAATTATACACACGCGCACACCTGGGAAAGGCTGGCACAGGTTTATTAGCTATGTCCCCTTCTGCCCAGACTAAGGTAGTTATCACTGCCATCAGCCACGTCCTTCTCAGCTACTTTAAGGTCCTTAACAAAGGGTATCCAGTCTTGCTGTGTAATGTTACTATCAATACAAATGGTGGTTTGACCAAGATCAAAGCCATGAGGAGTGGCCTACACAGTGTCGCCAAATACATATGCAGGTACGCAGGGCTTAAATATGTCTTGACAGACAAGCCACAGTGAAAGGTTTAAATATATTTAATAGTAAATAATAAAAGAACAAAGCAATACTAAATATATGCAGTACCATCAGAGTCCAAAATCACAGGAAATATTTAGAACAACATTGCAGGACAGTCTCAAAGAAAAACATCTAAACTGTGCTTCATTAGACTGACTGACTCTTAGCAAGGCAGATGTTTGGTGCATGGATCTTGTCAGGTCAAAGACAATGCAGAATATTCAGTCTCTTAGAGTTCTTAAATTAATATCCCAAATATTTCTGCTGAGATTTGCTTGCAGGATGACATCACTTGTCATCCAATTCTATCCTAGGTGAAAAACAACCATTGATGCAGCTGGTAGCTTTTAGATTCTACCTGTGAAAATACATAAGGGTACTTGCTGGAAGTTATAAAACAATAAAACAATTTCAAGACAATGCCGAGAACCTCTAGTTCTAGACATTGACTGTTAACTGCACTGAAACTGAAAGATAACATCCTTTTATGTGGTCATAAAGTAATTTAGATTGTCAGCTATTTTTCTGAAATTAACCACCTGTGTTCCATTTCCATTGTTACACTATTTGTAATTGTTTAAATGTATATATTTTATGTACATTCTGTTCTGTTCCAGTAGGGTGCACTGTGGATAATTTTTTTTTAAGTTCAGTACTTTTACAACCCTTTTCAACACACACTTCTGTACCAGCAGTTTGATATGCACATAACATACAGATCCAGTACATTTGTAACGTATACATAAGATTTATGTTGATATTCACAAATGACATATAATTTACAAAATTCCAGATAGCTGGGCTGGCAGTATCTCCTTTCATGACATCCCGCTCCCCTCAAAGACTTTAGCTAGTTTTTCAAGTGACCCTGAGAGAGTTGAACCTATCTGGCAATACATTACCTCATTCCCTGTCTTGATAGCCCATCTACATTAACATTGCTAACCCCACTACGGTGCTGTGCTGTACTGCCATATCATATGCCTGCAACTCTAGGCTCCATCTTAGTAACTTGGCATTTTTCTGGCTGGCTCGATGTAGCCATGTTAAGGGATTGTGGTGTGTAACTACAGTGAATTTCCTTCCATAAAGGGTAAGGATGAAGTTTCTGCAGTGCCCACACTCTGGTTAGACATCCCTATTCTACAGCTGCATAGCATTCTTCCCTGGGTTGGCGCCTATGATAGAGATGTACTACTTGGTGCCTTCCCCCTCTGAGGAAACACTACTTGGTGCCTTCCCCCTCTGAGGAAACCTGGCTGAGTCCAGCACCCACCCCATGGTTTGAAACATCCATTTGCAAAACAAGTTCTTTGCTGTAATCTGGACTGGCTAACACTGGGTCCTCCCAATGCTCCTTTAAGCTTCTGGAGTGCTTGTTCACATGCTGGGGTCCACAATACCTTATCTGGCTTTTTTCCTTGTCAGGTCTGTGATGGGAGCAGCTATGGTACTGTAATTGGGGACAAACATTCTGTAGTACCCTGCTGTCCCTAAGAATGCCCTCACCTGCTTTTTGGTAACAGGGGCAGGCCATGCCTGACTGGCTTCCACTTTGGCAGATTCTGGCCTGATCTTGCCACTCTGTCCCAGGTAGGAGACCTCTGCCATACCCACCTGACATTTACTGGGCATAATGGTGAACCCTGCCCTCTGTAATCTGCCCAGCACCTCCTCTGACATGTTGAAGGTACTCTTTCCAGGAAAGGCAGTAATTAGAAATATCATCCAGGTAAGGAAAGGTAAAATCTCCTGCTAGGTTACGATTCATCAGCCTCTGGAAAGTCGCTGGGGTGTTTTTCATCCCAAAGGGCATTTTCGTGAACTCATTCAAGCTGAAAGGAGTGACAAAGGCTAACCTCTCTCTGGCACTGGAAGTCAAGATCACCTGCCAGTAGCCCTTGGTAAGATCAATAGTGATGAGATACTTTGCTCCATCTGGCTGCTGTAGGGCTTCATCTGTCCTGGACATGGGGTAAACATCTGACTGTGTGACTAATTTCCTGTAGTCCACAACCTGGTGCTGCCATCCTTCTTTGGTACCAGCACCATTGGGTAGGCCCAGGGACTGCTGGACTCCTGAATTATCCCTAGATCCAATATTTCCTCTATCTTCTCCCTCAGTGTCACTTGGACCCTCTCTGGCACCCTATAGGGGGCCTGCTTAATAGGCCTTTGGAGTCCTATATCCACATGGTGCTGCACTAGATAGGTGCACCCTGGTTTCCCAGTGAACATGCCCCCAAACTCCTTTAACATTGCTCAGATTTCTCAAACCTGGGTAGGGGATAGCTGCTGGGATACGGTCAGTCTGGGGATGGTTTCTTCATTCTCCAGATCCCCAGTAAGCCTCCTCACTGGCACGGATGTAGAGGTGAGATCTCAGCTGAGTGACCAAGGCAAGACCTCCAGCACCCTCTCTGTCCAACCAGGGCTGTAGGTCCCTCCCCAGATAGCTGACACACACACACACACCCCTGGGAAAGGCTGGCAGAGATTTACTAGCTATGCCCCCCTTTTGCCCAGATTTTAAGGTAGTTTCCACAGCCACCAGTCACACTCTAACAGGTACTTTAAGGCCCTTTACAAAGGGTGGCCAATTTTACTGTGCAATATTAATACAAGTGGTAGTTTGACCAAGAAGCAAGGCTGTTAGGAGTGGCCCACACAGTGTCACCAAGTAAATATGCAAGTACTCTCATAATTAAAAAATGTCTTCTATATTTTATTGCCCCTTATATTTTCCAACATTTATTTTATTGCATTTTCAATTTCTAATCGGACAAATCGTAAAAGAACAAATTGACATTACCATATAAAAGAAAACACCTTGATAGATCACCAAGAGATGTGTACACTTACATCCTTTCTTAAAATTACAGATATTATTTTCTGAGGAAACCAAACAAGAAGAAAGGAGGTCACAGATTCAGTTAACAATTACAAAGGGTTCAAGTTTAGAAATAAGTGGTTGATGAAGGATAATTCTAACCAAACTATGTGCAACTATTTAAATGTAAATAAATAAAATATCACAACACTAGTGATGAATGAAGCATAAACAGAAATGTTATGAACTAATGTAAGAATGGTTTCTGTTAGATGTCTGCAAAGAAAAACAGATTAAATGTATATTCATTTCTTAAATTACAAGTGGTCTAAATTGTAAAATTTGTCTATCAAGCTCCTTAAACTGGGAACCTCTGCTACCTGGTTGGCTGAGGTAATTCTAACACTTGCCAGTTTTATGCACTCCTTAATGATGTACTTATTAAATTGCTGTAATAAACACTAACTTATTTATGTATCAAAAATATCTTCTGTAGACATCAGCCACAATGAAAGCTTTAAATATATTTAATAATAAAAGAGCAAGAAATACTAAATATATATTCACAGTGACAGAGCTCAAAACCACAGGAAATATTTAAAATAACATGCAGTACATATTCTCACAAGTGAAGAAAAATAAAATTTAAACTGTTCGCTGTATTCCTGACTGTCTAAGAGAATTACTATACCCTGGAAACTTACTAATAGAGCAAGGCAGATGATGTGGTGAATGGTTCTTGTGTGGTCCAAGACAAAACACAGCATGCCCTGTCTGACTAAGACTTTTCAAAATAATATCTAAAATGTTACTGCTGTGATAGCTTGGAGAGTGACACCATTTCTGGTCATCTGACTTCTAGTTCCCAGCTGAAACCCCATTGCTGAAGCTGGCAGTATTTGGCATCTATCTGTAAAAAATGTTCATACAAGGGTTTTTGCTCAGATCTTCAGCAGATCTTGGCAGTCCTAAAATAATTGTATTCCTCCACATTTTAAGACTAGTAATTAGTTCACCTTAATGACAATACAGAAAGCTTCCTAGTACAGACTGTCTATTGCTGCATTGAGAACTGAAAGATACCATCTTTTATGGCCTAACCTATAAAGTGATTTAATTTCATATACTTTTCTAAAGTTTCTGGACTGAAGTTAACCGTCCATTTTCCTCTCAACATGTACATTTAAACCGTTAACAATAGTGCATGTACATCTCTGTTCTCTTCAGTAGGGCACAGTGTGGTACATTTTAAATGCACTTTTCAAATACCTATTCAACACAAACATCTGGACAGAGCAGTTTGATGTACACAACACAGTTCTAATACATTTGTAACACAAGCATCTTACTTGACAGTACAGTTCTAATAATTTGTAACACTAGCATTGTATACATTAGTTTGATATTCACAAATGACATATAATTATGGCTTTGCATATGAGACTAGTCAGACGTATGGGTCTGTAATTCCCAATGTCCCCTGATGGCCAGTGCTTGTGCAAAGGGATGACCATTGCAGTTTTCCAGTCTCATAGCACAGATCTTGTCTGAGGCTATGGTTAAATTGTGACTCCAGTGGTCCTGATAAGGTCATGTTTTGGGCTGTTTAGGAGGCATCCCTGGGATGTTATCAGGGCCCATCAGTGTAGTGTTTTTTGGCCTTGGAGAGCACGTCTAGGACCTGCTGTCTAGTGACAGTTGGGTGGGTTTAGTTATATCCTAGGAGGCAGATTGGGGGGGGGGGTAAAATTGGAACTGAATTTATTGACCAGTGGATTTGCTCTGTCTTCTTTGTATAGGTGTGCCCACTGCTTTGTGCTGCTTTGAGATTTCAGACACAGCTAAAGGCTTGTGATTATCCTTTGCCTGGAAGGCTATCTTTACCTCAAAATTGACTTTGGTAGACAATCTGCCTTCTGAATTGTTTGTTGAAATTGAGGAGTGTGTGTTTGTGTTGCTGGGGGTAGCACTTCTAATCTTGGCCTTAACTTTTTTCTTTTGTTGTACATCCTATTTGTTTGGGTTCCACTAGGGAGGTGTGTTTCTGAGCTAGTTTTGGGCATATTTCTAGTAGGCACAACTGTCTGCATGTATTGACACAATTGCACATTGTTTCTGGGAACAATTTTGCATAGGCAGCGGTTTTCTTTGAGTTTAGGTGGGGCTTTAAATTTTGACAGGTTATCACTTAGTAGTAGGAAATCTGTGTTAAAATGGTTCCTAAATATTTTGGGGTTAAGCTGAGTCACAATTTTTATTATGAAGACAGCTTTATGGTTTGACTTGCCCAGAGAGGGCACTGCATTGGGGGGGGAGCAGCATTCTACTATGTTTGTGAATACCAGGTAGAGTTTGTTTGCACTCATAGTAGGCATATGGGACTGTCTGGTCCAAGGTGTTTGTTTACAGAGTTCAGGAATCTCTAGCCCCATAAGTTTGGCATAGTGTAAATATTCTGGTTTGTAGTGGGGTGTTTGAAGTCGCCCCTGAATTTGGTATTGGGTTAAATGACAGGGGGCCTCCAGAAAGTACAAGTTTTTGGTTGCTTGGGTCACAGAAGGTGATGTATAGCTGAAGGATATGAAATGGAACTTCACCTATGGAAATCTGGCCTTCGAAAATCTCAAGCAAGTTATCTTGTTTGACTATTCTGAAGATGTTTGTTGTTTTTATAGGTTGAGACACCTCCACCTTTATATCCTGCTTGTGCAGAAGGTTGCCTGAATGTGTGGAAGGCATTGTGGCCCTGCACTGCCACACTGCTATCCATGTCTTTAAACCATGCTTCATTAATTGCGCAAGATTCTACATTCTCCTTGTTTAGGCTCCTGTTATTTGAACAGTAACATCTTTAGATTCCCTTGGGTTAATTTTATGTCTGAAGGTGTCAGTTTGGCATTGCCTAAAAAAGACACTATGGGGAAGACATTTTCTTTTGCCAATTTTCAAAAGCTTAGCAGGGACAAGTATAGATCATCTGTACTAAGTATTGTGGTATGACCGTATTCTCCCTTGTTGACAAATATTGTACCCCCTTGGAATTAAGCCAGTTACTGAAGTCAGGCCTCCTGTTCATATCATGGCATCGTCTTTAAGTAGCATTTTGTATGCACCAAGGATGGTGCCACAGTCATTCTTAGTTCATGCTGCGGCATCATCCTTGGTGAAGACAGAATGCTGCTCTGTGTTGGACACATACCAGCATGGGACGCAAAGTCAGAGTTCTATAATGTCTGTCTTCATATAGACCAGGAAGGTACCTCTCTGCCCATTTGCACCCACATGGATTATGACTGATTTTTACTGGTACTTCTGGTTTAATTAATTCAGTGTATGTGGGGGATTTGGTAGATCCTGTCCCCTGATAAACAACTAACTGATTTTCTTCAATCTTGTGAGTGGGACATCTTTGTCTCTCAATGGAGTCTCCTTTTATTAAAATATTGGAGTTGAGGCTTCAGAGGATGTGGCTGTAAGTGTTGTGTTGGGTGTTCTGTTGAGTGCATTTGGGGTTGCTGAGAATTCTTTGCAAGACAGATGTCTAGGAGGTTCCCTATATAAGTAAGCGAACGTTGTTTAATTGACAGCTAAATGTCGAAACGGCAAAATCCCAAAGACACAGAACAGCAATCCCCCCCGGGCCATTTTCGGGACTTTGCTGTTTCTTCCACTGTGGTGCGATCTCGTTGTTGGTATATTTAAGTATTTTGTTTTTGGGTTTTTTTTTTTGCGGCCCAGTGTGTTTTTTTTTTCCTGGGGAAGAAAATCATTGTTCCGAATTTTGTGTGTTCGTTTTTTTTTGGGGGTCGATTTATACAGTGTTTGCTTTTTAAACGTTCGCTGTTATAATATAGACCCGTCCTGGTGGTCTTTGGGATTTAGGATGCTTGCTTTTAAGTGCCTTGGCATTTATTGGTCTGTATGTTAGCGCATTACTATATGGGATGGGTGCAATTATTGTGTTATCAACAACCTGATTGTTTTGACTGCTTTTGTGCAAGAGTCTTGCCTCCAGTGACATTGCCTAAGTAAATCTCTCACATACTGTATCCGTTCAAGGATTAGTTGGCTGGCAGTGAACCTGAGGAAATTCCTACATTGTCACAAGATGCCCTTAACTACCATGCTGCCAGCAGAGAAATTAGGAAAGTACCGATCCATGGTGTGAGGTCTTCTGATAAACTACAGTGGGGGTAGTACAGCAGGCTAACATGGGCACTCTGAGGGTAGAAACTACAGCTAGGCTTTGTATGACTGAAATTATGCAGCAGTGCCCCTCAGCATGCAAACAAGTTGCTCTTCACACAACTAAGTACTTGGTAATTACATAAGAAGCTTTTATAGGTTTGTGAGTTGCCCAGTATGTACAAGGTACTGCTAAATGCACTGCACTATGAGCAGCAGAATTTATAGACTCAGAAGTTACTAAACCAACTAAAAAGCCCTCTGGTCAGTAAAATGATCTCATTTTAAGATTCCCTGTATGTTTCCCAACTCTGCTATATCAGACTGCCTTCCTACTACTACTGCTAGAATTGCAGTCCCATTTTTGCTTGATCAAAAAAAAAAAAAAAAAAAGATAAGTGAAGTAGTACTGGAAGTAAATAACGCAGCTAGCTACAGCAAGTAATTACAAAGTTATTCTAAGGCAGACAAGCCAGCAATGAAGCACACACATGTTAGATTCTTTCAAAGCACGCTGTCAACAGGTAGACCAAGGGAAGTAGATAAAATTCACAGTGACATACCTCGCAACTGTTCAGATTTCTGCAGAATGTCCAGCTTGTTGCCTCCTCTTTTTGGTCTGCTCCTCTTAAAATTTGTTTTTCTGGCAAACTACAGAGGATTCAAGTCAGTTAATAATGACATATATTTGAGTTTCACACTTCATTTCCTTCAGAAAATGCAAGCTAATGCAAAATCTGGTCTAACCACATTCAAAGTTTATAAGAGCAGTATTTAAATCTGTCCCTATTTTGGGGTCTTTCTCCTCCCAACTATTTAAGGCCTTGTCCAGATTTCTTGTGTTAGTAAGTTGAGAGTTATGCACAATTATGAAATAACGAAGTGAAGTAAATATAATTTGAAAATATAGCAGGAGTCTTTGGAAATGTCTTAGAAAGATGCAGTATTTCAATTTTAAGTACTTCTCTTAGCCTTAATGGCACCAGATGCAAGCCAAACACTGAACACGAGCATGGTTACCAAGTTTTTGAGCTCTGTGGAACTGAGCCAAGAGCTGACCAAACCCACCAAATTTATAAACTCAAAAGTGACTAAACCAACTAAAAGCCACCTGGCTAATGAAACAGTTTCACTTTAAGCTCCTTATCGTTTCCCAATTTGGACAGAGGAAACCTACCTTTCTACTGCCATTAGAATTGCAGTTCCTTTTTTCTTAATGTGAAAACACACAGCTGAAAACAGCTAGATGCAAATTAATTACAAGGCAGTTCAAAGACAGACAAGACAGCAATGAGGAGCACACACTTTAAGGCAGTTTGGAAGCACTTTAACAGTCGAAGGGGAGAACGTTTACAATTTCATCTGTCACTGCCCAGTAAGATAAGCAGAGGAGATGAGACTGAAATGTTGTGTATGATTAGAGTCTTTGTTGGCCGATTTGTTTTATGTTATGATAACAAGGGGAAAAGTCAGACTCCGCTTTCAGCTTAAACATCTGATCTGTGTATCCTGTCTGTTATTCTATGTACAGGCAACAGAAGATTTTTTTAAAAAAATTAATCTTTCATGTTAATGGTTAACTTACAGGCTCATAGGTACTTACTAGGCTGTTGGTGTGTGAGAATCTTGAAGTCCACCCTTCCATTCTAATGTTAGGTTTTAACCTTGATATTTTTTGTACAAATAACCCAGTGATGAGCAGAGAAAGGCTATGTTGGGAAATGTACTTGATGCTTTTATCCATGAGGGAAAAGGATGCTAAACTAGGGGTGAATTTGCAGTTACCCATTTATTCATCCAAGTTGCATTTGAGGTTTCTGCTGCACTCCTGATTGTTTTGTCCTTTGGATGAGACAATAAACTGAGTTCCTGTCTGCTTGAGTTGGTTGTGCTCAAGTGAATGTAAAAGATCCTCCTGTACATATCGGAAAGAGTAGGGGTCCTTTTATTTATATACAAAAATAACTCCTTTACAAAATATTTACATATGTACAAAGAGGTAAATATACAAATCTGTTTACACATTCATAATTTCCTTTACGATCATGCTAAATTTTCACCCTTCTTAGACCCCCACTCCTTTTTCCTTAACCACCATCTGATTTTTACTTAGTTGCTAAAATCCATTTACCATTAAACATATCATTCTTTCATTCCATATAACCTAAAATAACCTTTTAGCTCTTCTTTTAACATGTTCCTTTACTTTCTATATCAAGTTTTATTTTCAACAAAATAGCTTTTCTTGGTAACATTTTATTTCTTCATTTATACACTATTTTTCTGTTGCACATTTTTACCATACCTCCAAATTTATTATACTTGTATTTTATACAGTTTTACTACTATCATCTCATCTTCATTTATCAACATTGATACTTTGTACAAATTTAATGAAGCAGTGTATACCACTGGGTTAATTAACCCTTAACCTCCTTCATTTGCATACAAAACTCCTCTTTTACTAGGTTTAAACTAGAACCCCCATATAAATGAAACCTATATGGAGTAATTCCTTTTCAAATACTCTTGGCAACATAAATACACAAAGTATGCTACTTTTCCCAATTTATCAAATAAGTCTTTTTTTCTGAATGATAAATTATATTCTTCAGAAAAGAAGTTTGCTTTATTCTTCTATTTTTCCCCATTGAATTCTATTTGCATCTTTATTCCTAAAATTTATACATACTAGAGAAATTATATTAATTGTAAAGTATATACCCCCGGTTTTTACTACATCACCTAAACCTTTACTTTTCTATTTTAAAGCCGTCCCTATCATTTCTAAATACTCACTCATGCAAATTGACTTTTATCCAAATTTTATTTTTTTGTAATTGTGATCTACATGTGTTAACAGATTTTTAACCCTTAAGGTGTTGTATACCCTGTTTCCTTCATTTTGTAATTTATTTGGCATATAGTCGCATTCATAAAACTAATGCAGAAAATATACAACTCATTGGACTTCCCTGTCTTACACCACTTTTCAGATGTATTTCTTGGCTTAGCCATTTACTTCATTGTTACTATATGTGGTTATACACCATTTCCTTTGTCACTTGTATTCTTTATTACCCATAGGATTTCTTGTCCAATTGTGTCGAATTCCATACTAAGGCCTCCTATCATGATTTCTGCTTTTCTGTTCATATCATCCACAATTTCTCTATCATTAATAATTCTTGACAACCCTTCCCCTTTCTACTTTATAACGTGTTGTAATACCTCCGTTCTCCAAAGTATCCTCGGGCAAGAAAAAAAAACAGCAGCTGATATCCAAGTAGAACACCAAAGGACAACACCACGAGAAGTAAGAAATAAAACCGTCTTTTATTCCATGTAAAACTAAAAAAGGATAAGCGCTTTCGGATCTGAAGAAGCGTGCACTGAGCACGCGAAAGCGCTTATCCTTTTTTAGTTTTACATGGAATAAAAGACGGTTTTATTTCTTACTTCTCGTGGTGTGTCCTTTGTTGTTCTACTTGGATATCAGCTGCCCTTTCTACTTTATATACTGTCTTCCATAATGTTTTCTGTTTTAGTTTCAAATTTCTTTTGCATCATTTTCATAAGATCTTTCAGTACTACTTGTCTCCAGTTTCATTATCTTTTATCTGCCTTCTTCCATATAAATTTAAGTATTCTACTACCTAATTCTTTATACATAAAATCTTAATTTAACCATTTATTCAAAATCTTTTAAAAATATTTTTTTCCCCAGCCCCTTAAATTTTTATACATTTCATACCCCCATTCAGTCCGGGCTTACAGCTGAATCTGTATTTACTTTCCTGATATTTAAAACGAGCTAGGTGTTCTCCTTTTCCAACTCTTTATTCTATGTTTTTAACTTTTTTTTACTTAACATTTTTTCCATACCTTCTTTTTTTAAAAGATTTATTGTAAATCACATTATGTACTACACTACTCAATCTTTTCCTGAGTTATTTCTGTTTCTTCTTTTGCATTTTTTTATTTGGGTCATCTTCTGACTTTGTATTAGAACATTACCTCACAGGATGTGCAGTAGTAAGTCCTGCCTAAACCCAACCCACCATCCCATAATCTGTGCTATCTTAGAAAAGTGAAGTAATATTCATACAGATGGTGACATGAATATTCATTGTCTATTCATAGTTTACCCTTTTCCTTCATGTAGTGCGAACTCTGAGTTGGTATATTTTATTTTCAGGTGGTGTGGGGGGGTGCAGGGGTGCTTGCCCCCCTGCAGAAATGAAGAAACAAATTCCACAATCTGCAGCAAATATATACATGATCAGCAGTCAATGTATGCATGATGCACTGAAATCTGCATGGGGGTAAGTCATGCATCTTTTCCATACCATGAACATGCCTGTTTCACCTGTCAATCTGAGGCCACACCTACTTCTGGGCAGACTGGTCTGTGAGGTACTGTACTAGTACAAAGCCCATCTTCCCTACTAATCTACTTAAGTATCTAGATACTTTTTCATTGTAAAATATAGCTTTGATGTATAACAATTCTTGTATTTTTTCTCGATTCCTTTCATGTAAGTCTTTGTCAAACTACTATTGTTATGTTCTAAATCATCCAATGCATTTTTATTGTTTTTCCCGTATTGCCACTGTAAAAACTTTTTTTCCTTAAATGTCCATCATTCAGACCAAGTTTTATAAAATGTTCTCATAGTAATGTGAGCTCTCCATAACTGTATTACTAATCTCTCTTCATTCCATACTTTCTCATTTATTCTTTTTATTCCTTTGCATATTTTTATATATTCATTATTTTCTTTTATCTGTAGCCATACTGCAAGATCAGAAGTCTCGTTTCAGCTAACTCCCCTTCTACAACTAAACCTTCTGATACTATAAAATAATCTTTCAGTTCTGTACATACCCCTTTTGCAAGTCCATGAATGTTTGTCCCAAAGTTTTAATTTGCCGCATCTTATAACTTGTAACATTTTTCTTTTATCATTTCCTTTCTTTTTACACTAGCCTCTTAAATCAGAGTTAGTGTCCTGTTATAATGTTCATATTTATCACCACATAATCTAAAATTGGATGAAATAACCTTTTCCTTTACTTACAGTTAGTAAAAGCATATGTTTTACATGTATGTTCTTTCCATTATAAATCTGCAATTGTTGATCTTCCCATTTTTGCCTAGCTTGCATCTAATATCTTTACTGTATTTCTACAGAATATGGCTATTCCAGGACATCTCTTATTTCGTAAATTCCAGATTATTTTTACTCTGCATAGTTTCTTTGTAATCTTTCATTTGTTAAAAATCTTCTGTGTCTTAATATAATTACACCTACATTGCATGTGTTATACCACTCAAATTCTTATTTTTCTTACTATGTTAATACAAATCGCACTTACAGAAACCACTCAGATTTTAATTTTCCCTTTTTCTTAGATTCACAGTTTCATAAAGCCATAGCTAATTACAAGGCTAGCATTCTTAATGGGCCATTGTAAGCTTAACCAATTTCCTTCCCAGTGGAGAGAATCAAACACTGTACCTTGTATCTATGAGTCAAACACCGTAACCATCATACCAAGCACCAATCTTTAGCTGTATATATTATTTTTCATCCAGTTCCTTTCTTTTTTTTTTCTATTGTACATATCCCTTTAAATTTTCATTTTCTGTATTTTACCCTTTTACCAATAGAATAATTTTTTCCCTTTTACTACCTCCCAGTCTTCAGTTATTTCTGAACCTTCTATGTCCTCGTTATTTTCTTTTATTTTTTCTTTTATGTTTACTACTTCTAAAATGTCTTCTCTTTGTTTATTTACTTTTTTCTTACTGTTTTTGTTTTTGCAGTCGATCCATAATGTCCAATTTTGTTATAACTTTTCAATTCACATTTTTTGCATCCTGTCCCATTTCCCCAAAAATTTAACATTTTCGTTTGTCATAGTTAACAAATGTCCTTTTGTATAAAACTACATATTTTGGGTTGTCCCCAGAATTTTACAACACCCCTATTCCCCTATACGTGTCATGCTTGGCATATATATATTTTTTTCTACATTTTAGCAAAGTATTGCAATCTCAGCCATCAAGTCCATAAACCACTAAACTTTTGCAATGTCCAGTACTACTTTATATAAAACTTTCAAATGTCTTTCTACCTCTGTTAGAAATTGTACATGAATCTTTTGTGTTTCATCGTTAAATGTTTTATCGCAGTTTCCATGGGTAATAGTCTTTTTTCGCATTCTCCAATATTTTCCATTGAAAATGTTTCAAATATAATGTCGCAAAATGTTTTTGTTAATGAGAAAAAATGCGCTCTTACCGCATGTGGTTTTGCATCCAAAGGAGCTATTAAATTGTCCCACACTTCAAACCTATTTTTTGTTTTCTTTACTTTCAATCCTTACCATATACTCCCCAGCTTTCATTTTCTTCTGCCTTTTCTGCTACTTCACTTTTGCCTTTTACTTTTTCTGCATATGCTTTTTTTTTCCCATCTCACCACTATTCTTCTGGATTGTCCTCCTTTTGCATTTTCTTTATAATGCCGCCACCCCCCCCCCCCAAAGCATTTCATCTACTAGCTTACTCTGCACCACCATTTGTTTAATTATTAAATCCTACCAGAGCCCTTCTGACTGGAAAGTTGTAATTGTAAATTTTTAATTTTCTGACTCGTCTCCTTCCAACAGGCTTCTTTGAAACATTTCCTCAGAATTCTGCACCCATTCAGTAGTCTTGATATTTGCTTATTTCTTCATTTCTTTCACTACTCCATTTCCTCTCTCCATCTGCCTCCCTGTTTCTCCAGACCACCTCTGTGCCTGGAATGGAAACAGGAAGTGCTTCTCCAAAATGGGTCCCACTCTCAACAGTGATGAGTAGGGGAAGTTACCTGATGCCCTGGCCAAAGTTCCCCCGTTAGTATAAAAAACACAGTCTCCCCTGAAAAAAGGCCAGTAGCCCAGTATGACTAACATGGTTAACAGAACACAAAAAAAAAAATTAAATTAAAACTTTACATTTAGCTGTGAAAATATCTTATGATATGTAAGTACAAGATGGCATTGAATGTCTTTACAAGGCCTTGGTATGTGGTGTGTACTGATTTGCTCTTGGTCATTGCCACAGTATCTTATTTGAAGAAGTTGACCAGTTAAAGTAGGCAGAGCCTGTCCTTGGCAAATCCAAACTGTCTTGGATTGAGAGTCTGTAATTTATTTATATCCTTTATTAATTCTGTAGTGATCCTTTCCGTAGCTTTGCAAATGTCTGGTCAAGCTTGGGGTCTATAGTTAGATCTCCTGAAGCCTCATCTTAATGTAAAGGAATGACTTTTGCGGACTTCCATTCATCTAGCACAAAGCCGGAAAGCTTGTCTTGAGGCTGATACTGAATAGTCTCTGTAAAAGGGGGAGGGGTGTCTAAAAAGGCACGTTTCAGGCTGACCAGTAAGGCAGTCTGGTATGTTGTACAGACTGTTCTTGGCCTTAGTCAACATCTTGAGGACTTGTTCTTGGGAAATTTAGTGTGTGGGGGGGTGGATACTGTTAAGTGATTTCAGAATATTGAAGGTGAGAGGGCAAAGTTTGGGAAAAATGTGTCTGCTAGTTGATTGCCATTGTCTTCTGGGTTAGTGTATGCCATATTTCTGTTAGCTCTGTACAGTGCTGGACGTTGGTTATGTTAGAAACATCAAAAACAGAGACTTAGTTTGTCATTAAATTGGGTTATTTTACCTCATATCTGGCGTTGGTTGATTTGATCAGGGACTAAAGTTTTTTGTTTAGTGTAACGAGCATTTTTTTTTTTTTATTTTGGAGCCTGTTTATATTAGGGTTCCACCTAGCCTTTGCATAATATCTGAATACAAAATTTCTGTAAGTTGGGTCAGTCTTAAGGTGAATGTGACTGCTTTGTGGTCTGATTTGACCAGGGAGGAAGTTGCATTTGTTGAGAATCAAAGCTTCCCCATATTGTAAAGGCCAAATCCAGGATTTTGTAACCACTGGTTGGCATGTGGACTAACTGGTCCAACGAACTTGCATTGAAGTCTAGAAATTTATGGGTGTACATGTTTGAAGATGTGCAAGTCTCCCAGTTTATGGAGGGGTAGTTAGTCTCCTAGGTGAATGGTGTTTGGCTTAATGCATAGGGACTCCATGCCTATTTAGGTAGGAGATGTGGACTGAGAGGGGACATTAAGTGGGTACTATGTTTAGCTGTGGTAATGGGGTTTGTTAATAGTAAGCTGGATGCAGAGGAGTTGTGGCTTGTTTTCTTGTCTAACAATGGTTTGAGATCTTTAACTTATTGTAACTTATATAAATGCATAAATCCAAGCCCTTTTTCAGGTTGGGATTCCAAGGAATTTAATTTTTATCCATTGGTGCTCCAGTTTAGACTTTGGCATAAGAAGTTTGTGCCTTTAACCTGTCCTAAGAAAATGCATGAATTGAGAAGTACAAATTGGCAAGTATAGCTAAGCTTTAATATATACAAGATTTAGATTCTACTCTACATTGCTTCTGTGTTTAAAAGTAAATCATAAACGGTCAATATTAATGAAGGTTAGTTGTCCAAGAGAATCTTTTACCTTGATATTGAATTTTACAGGATTATGG